>NC_069505.1:48962669-48972669 GCF_027579735.1 Bombina bombina | reverse complement strand
TGGCTGCCACATGTGTCAGGGTTGACACTGTGGAAGGAAAAAATAAAGCAGCAGGGGTAGTTGAAAACAATCCTGAGATAAGAGTTGTATGCTCTGTGATGTTTATAACATTCAGACTCTTGCAAGAGAAAACTAAAGATGGCTGCCACACAGTGAGAAAAACATATGGAGGTGAGAGGAACAGAACAAATAATATTGACACTCGTATACGTATTAGATTAGTTTTTTAGGAGAGTAAGGCAAAGATACAATGTTCTGCGGTAGCTCAGAGGATCAAACTAGAGCAGTGCTTACCAAGCAGGAGCGCCAAGCAATCTGGCCACGAACTGAGGGAGCGAGCACAGAATAGGAGCTGCTGCTAGGAGCGGTAATGTGAAGCTGGCGGATGACGTCACCGCGTTCCCGTAGAACACTGCTGCGAGCTGACAGGCAGGGAGAGAGGTAGCAGGAACTGGAGTGCGGCAGAGGGGTAAAGCAGAGTCCTCTCAACTTTAAATATAGAACACAGGATAAACGATAAGTTGGCTTAAAGTGAACAAGTCAACAGAGATAGGAGGTACAATTGTTAGGTTTCTCAGGAGTTCAGAGGTTTGTGAACAGCGTTCACAAGATGGCATAGGTTCACAGAAGATCTAGGAAAGATTACTGCAATACTAAGAAATGAGATATCATGAGGAGGAGCCTTAAATAGGGAGAGGAGTGAGCCTGCTCTGGGTCTTAAAGGTACAGTGGTTATGTGATTCCTGACAGAATCCCCCCTTCAAGGAGCCACTCCGGGGCTCAAAGCTTCGGGCGATCTGGATGTCGCTGATGAAAAAGTGTAATTAAACGTGGAGCCGAAATGTTGCAAGCTGGTTCCCAGGAATCCTCATCGTGCGAGTATCCTTTCCAATGAATGAGGTATTCCAAGTGACCTCGTCTAATTCGTGAATCCAAAATAGTGCGTACCTCATACTCCACAGTAGGGTCTATAGTAACTGGTGGTTGCACTACCGAAGTAATGGGGTCTCTAACTTCTCTGTAGGGCTTGATAAGCGAGACGTGGAAAGTTGGATGAATTTTGAGGGTAGTTGGTAATTTGAGACGTATGGCATTAGCATTTATGGTACGTAATACTGGGTATGGACCGATGAATAGAGGTGACATCTTTTTTGAAGGAGTATTGAGACGTAAATGTTTGGTGGAGAGCCAAACCAGGTCGCCTTCCTTATACTGAGGAGGAGGACGTCTACGGCGGTCATAATACCGTTTGTATACTTCTTTTGCGCTGTTTATAGCAGATTCGATAGTTTTGAAGTTAGCTGATATGTTGTCAGACAACTCAGAAATAGTGGGGGATGATGTGGTAGAGTTTTGAAATAAATGGAAGTTTGGGTGAAAGCCATAATTTGCAAAAAATGGTGTGATACCAGTAGTGGAATGGATAGTATTGTTGTAACAAAACTCTGCATAGGGGAGGTAATCAGACCAAGAATTTTGGTTGTTGGAACAATATAATCTTAGGAATTGTTCTAACCATTGATTACATCTCTCGGTCTGTCCGTTGCATTGGGGGTGATAAGCAGTTGTCAGTTTCCTTTCAACTGAGAAGGTCTTGCAGAATTGGTGCCAAAGTTTACTAGAGAATTGGGTTCCTCTGTCACTGAGTATAGATATGGGTAATCCATGTAGTTTAATAACGTGTTCAATGAGCAAGTGAACTGTCTCCAGAGCAGTAGGAAGTTTGGGGAAAGCAATAAAATGAGACATCTTCGTGAATAGATCGACAACCACTAATATAGTATTGTTTTTTGACGATAGGCGTAAATCCACGATAAAATCTAGGGCGATTTCAGCCCAAGGTTTCTTTGGAGTTGGTAGAGGTAAAAGGAGACCATAAGGGGAATGTTTATCCCTCTTGGAAACAGAACAGGTTGCACAAGAGCTTACATAATTCCTGACATCGGCAGAGATGGTTGGCCACCAGTGGGACCTATTTGCCAATTCCTGCGTTTTGCGCAGACCTGGATGACCAGCTAAAAAGCTGTCATGAATAGATCGGAGAAATGAAGGTCTAAGAGTAGGAGGGACATACAATTTTGTGTCATGAATATAGAGACCTTGAGAGTTCTTTTGTAAGAGTTGTGATGGTTTTGTGGAATCCAAAGTTTGTTCCTTTTTAAGTAAGGGTGTCATATCCGTTGTAAAAGAGATGAAATTGTTTTCTGGTATCACTGAGCGAAGGGTTGGTGGAGAACTGGGATGGCCTCCAATTCTCGAAAGGGCATCGGCCTTTTGGTTTTTTGTTGCTGGTCGGTAGGTTATGAGAAAGTTGAAGCGTGAAAAAAAAAGATTCCAGCGAACCTGTCTGGCCGAGAGTGTTCTAGTGGATTTCAAATACTGGAGGTTTCTATGATCCGTATAAATGAGTGTTGGCACTGGAGTGCCTTCAAGAAGGTGTCGCCAATGTTCTAAAGACAGTTTTATGGCTAAAAGTTCTTTATCACCAATAGGGTAATTTTGTTCTGCAGAGTTTAGAGTTCTGGAATAAAAGGCGACAGGATGAAGGGGTTTTTTCAAACTTTCTCTCTGTGAGAGAACAGCTCCAATAGCATGGTTGGAAGCGTCTACCTCCAATACAAACTGTAAATTAGGATCAGGGAAACGGAGTATGGGAGCTGAAGTGAACATCTGTTTAAGTAAATCAAAAGCTTGTTGTGCTTGAGGGGTCCACTTAAACGATGTAGTTGCTTTTGTGAGCGAAGTGAGAGGTAGGGATATCTTAGAGAAGTTTTTGATAAACTTGCGATAAAAATTCGCAAAACCCATAAAGGATTGAACCTGACGTACGCTTTTTGGTATGGGCCAATTCAAGACTGCTTCAACCTTTTTGTTTTCCATACAGATACCTTTGGGAGAAATCTCATAACCGAGAAAGGATATAGACTGTGTATTGAAAAGGCATTTTTCTGCCTTGGCATATAAGTGGTTACCTCTTAGTCTAGAAAGTACTTGTCTAACATGAGATATATGTTCTTCAAATGTTTTGGAGTAAATTAAAATATCGTCAAGATATATAACAATGAAAATATCTAAAATATCTCTAAAGATATCATTGATGAGGTGCTGAAAAGTTGCGGGCGCGTTACAGAGCCCAAAAGGCATGACGACATATTCGAACAAACCGTAACGGGTTCGAAATGCCGTCAGCCACTCATCGCCAGCTCTTATACGGATGAGGTTATAGGCACCCCTCAAATCCAGTTTGGTAAAGAATTTTGCGCCCTCTAACCTCTCTATTAACTCAGGAATAAGGGGTAAGGGGTAACGGTTTTTTATAGTAACCTTGTTAAGTTGACGATAATCGATAATGGGTCTAAGAGTACCATCCTTATTTTTTACGAAGAAAATTCCTGCACTAGCTGGAGAGGTAGAGGGGCGAATAAAACCCTTCTTAAGGTTTTCGTCTAGGTAAGTCTTTAAATGTAAGAGTTCTGGATTGGATAGAGGATAGATATGCCCTGTAGGGATTTCAGACCCTGGAATGATCTCTATAGGGCAATCATATTTTCTATGGGGTGGTAAGTTTTCAGACTCTGCCTTACTGAAAACATCTGCAAAGTCCTGGTAAACAGCAGGAATCTGAAGATCCTCAGGAAGTGCAGATGTATGAAGAACAGTAGCAGGGAAACAAGTAGACAGACAAAACTTTGAATTAAACTCAAGTGTAAGTGAGTTCCAATCTATTTGGGGGTTATGAGTACAAAGCCAATTTATACCTAAAACAATAGGTGCAATAGGAGAGGGAATGATATCAAAAGTAAAATATTCCCTATGATGGTCGGTGGAGGTGATAAGTAAAGGGATAGTCTGATATTCGACAGGACCAGTGGGGATAGGAGTACCGTCAATACCCCTTAATAAGACAGGAGACTTCTTTTTGACTACAGGTATTTTATTTTTTTGAGTAAATACACTATCAATATAGGAAGCTGTTGCTCCCGAATCAATGATCGCGGTAGCGTTGACCCGATGGGAGTCCCACTGCAAGAGAAGAGACAAGTGTAAGTATGGATTAGGTAACAGCTGAGTGGTACAACAAAAAGGTTGAATGATAGTCTTACCCTTGTTCTGTTTCTGCAAGGATGGGCAATCTCTAACAGTGTGACTCTCGCAGGCACAATACAAACATAAGTTGTTGGCCCTACGCCTGATCTTCTCCTCGGAGGAAAGGGGGCCTTTAATGAATCCTATATCCATAGGTTCGGATGAAGATTTACTTACAGCAGGTATGTTTTGTTTTTTAGGATAGCTATCATGGTAGGAGCGTTCCTGTTGTCTCTCTCTAAGGCGCCTGTCGATGGTAATACTGAGAGACATCAATTCTTCTAGGGTTTGGGGTAAGTCAGTGCGAGAGAGCTCATCTTTTATGCCATCTGATAGGCCCAACCTAAACTGATTTCTCAGTGACAGGTTGTTCCACTGTGAGTCTTTGGCCCATTTTTTAAACTCGGTAATATAGTCTTCGACTATTCTTTTCTTCTGTTTTAAGTTTCTCATAGCGTTTTCTGCGGTGAGCTGTTTGTATGGATCTTCGTATAGGGTACCCATAGCAGTAAAGAAATTTTCTAATGAATTAAGAATCTCATCGTTACTTTCAAAATAGGAGTTAGCCCAGGTGCGTGGCTCACCCCTCAAATAGGAAATAACAGTTAATACTCTAGCTCTATCATTTGGATAGGTATGGGGTTTCAAAGAAAACATGAGCAAACAGGCATTCTTAAAATCCCTATATTGAGAGCGATCACCATTAAATTTCTCTGGAGTACTAACCTGGGGCTCCAGTAAGGGGACCCTTTTATCCACAACATCCCGGATGTAAGTTTTCATAGTGTCATTCTCCACTTTGAGGGTATTCAAGGCCTCTGTAAGCAGATCAACCCTCTGAGTGAGGTTCTGAATATGTGTATTCATCCCAGCTGGGTCCATGATAGTGGGCTTAGTATTATGTCAAGGGAACTGAAATTTAAAGAGCTTAGATATGAATGTAACATCAAATGCTTTAGAACCACAACTGCTAGGATATGACAGTATTAAATAGGGTGTATTGTATTAGTGAATAGTATGGGATACACATGGTGATCCTGCGCAACAATGTATTACTCAGTAATCACACAATACAATATTAATATACAGGTGCAGTTTTCCATATATCCCCTATGGCTGCCACATGTGTCAGGGTTGACACTGTGGAAGGAAAAAATAAAGCAGCAGGGGTAGTTGAAAACAATCCTGAGATAAGAGTTGTATGCTCTGTGATGTTTATAACATTCAGACTCTTGCAAGAGAAAACTAAAGATGGCTGCCACACAGTGAGAAAAACATATGGAGGTGAGAGGAACAGAACAAATAATATTGACACTCGTATACGTATTAGATTAGTTTTTTAGGAGAGTAAGGCAAAGATACAATGTTCTGCGGTAGCTCAGAGGATCAAACTAGAGCAGTGCTTACCAAGCAGGAGCGCCAAGCAATCTGGCCACGAACTGAGGGAGCGAGCACAGAATAGGAGCTGCTGCTAGGAGCGGTAATGTGAAGCTGGCGGATGACTTCACCGCGTTCCCGTAGAACACTGCTGCGAGCTGACAGGCAGGGAGAGAGGTAGCAGGAACTGGAGTGCGGCAGAGGGGTAAAGCAGAGTCCTCTCAACTTTAAATATAGAACACAGGATAAACGATAAGTTGGCTTAAAGTGAACAAGTCAACAGAGATAGGAGGTACAATTGTTAGGTTTCTCAGGAGTTCAGAGGTTTGTGAACAGCGTTCACAAGATGGCATAGGTTCACAGAAGATCTAGGAAAGATTACTGCAATACTAAGCAATGAGATATCATGAGGAGGAGCCTTAAATAGGGAGAGGAGTGAGCCTGCTCTGGGTCTTAAAGGTACAGTGGTTATGTGATTCCTGACATGAGCATTGGTTAGTGGTGGCCGAATAGAAGGTTTATGCACAGTTGCAAGACTCTGGAGGACTCTACACCTTGATGTCCGTGGGACTCCAGAGGCACCAGCAGCTTCAAATATCTGTTTGCTGCTATGTAATGGTATTTTAGCAGCTGCTCTCTTGATCCGATGCATGGATCTGGCAGAAATATTCCTCAATGTGCCTTTATCTGCACAAACCCGTCTGTGCTCTGAATCAGCCACAAATTTCTTAATAGTGCGATGATCACGCTTACGTTTTCGTGAAATATCTAATGTTTTCATACCTCGTCCAAGGCATTGAACTATTTTAATCTTTTCGGCATCAGAGAGATACTTTTTCTTCCCCATATTGCTTGAAAATGGTGCTCTGCTTAATAATGTGGAACACCCTCCTTTAGTAGTTTTTCCTTTAATTGGGCTCACCTGTCAATCTAATTATAAAAGGTGTCCGAGATTGTTTTCAGTGATCAAAAGAGCCCTGAGACACAATGCCATCCATGAGTTAAACTGGAGAAAAAAAATGTAATCTTTGTGACACTGAAATAGAATTTGCATAATAATTTGAAACATGGTGTATATATGTCAGGGTTTCCTCTCATATTACCTGTCAGTAATCACTATCCCTTTAATTCTCTGCTCACCTTATCCTCTCCACCCTATTTAAGGTTGCCTCCCACTTCACAAAGTGCTTAGTATTGAAGTTATACCTCTCATACACTACAAGCCAATTTCTGCTCTGTACTGAGTTTCCTAACAGACATTTCCTACGATTCAGCATTCGGTAAAACTATATTATGTTATTTATCCACAGCGCCTTTTAACACTTTGTCATTTTCTTTTGCTCCGGATTACACTGCTTCGGCAGTCAGCTGGGATACAATTACGCTCATGCAAGCCACGAGGCTGTGACGTCACACGCCAACTTCAGCACAGTCGGACTACACAGCGCTCTATAACGATACATTGTATCACTCAGCTCTCTCAAACGAATAGTTTCTCCGGTAAGCCTAATCTTCATAATTAATTCTGCTGTGGTATGCTGCAACAATATTTCAGTCCTATTCAGTTCCTAAGCTAATTGGACAATATTCAACATTGATATATTCCTATAATACTCTATTTTTATTTTTTCCAATCACACCTCATTTAATTAATTGTTGCACTAACTATTTAATATTCTTTATTGTTGTTGTGCATCATATTCTATTTTTGTTTTTTCCTATTTTTTCTTTATTCTGACCTCTGGGGTGTAAAACCGATTTCCCTGCTGCATTCCCTCAGTGCATTCCTGTGCACATGAGGCAGCTATAGGGTAATACTATTTACACCACCATTATAGAAATCACAGCTTGGTGTTACAATTGAAGATACATCCTATCATTGTATTTTTCAGTAACTTTCTGCTACACTAATATACATCTATTTTGTCTCGGCAATTGAGGTCTAACCATTGATACTTAAAAATTATTTCCTTTTCTTCAGATTTGCATACGGGTGTGACAGAATACTAAGCCCTAAAGTAATATGGACCCAGCTGAGACCAACCCACACATAATTGCCCTTCAACAAAGGGTTGATTTATTAACTGATGGTCTCAATTCCCTTAAAACAGAGAATGAGACTATAAAAGCTTATATTAGGGATGTGGTTGACAAAAGAATTTCTGGCTCTGAGCCCCAAGTTAGTCCCCCAGAAAAATTCCATGGGGATAGATCCCAGTATAGAGAATTCAAAAACGCATGCTTGCTTATGTTTGCATTAAAACCTCATACCTATCCTACTGATAGGGTGAGGGTTCTTACTACGATATCATACTTAAGGGGTGAACCCCGTACTTGGGCGAATACATTCTTTGAGAACAATGAAGAAATCTTAAACTCCTTAGAGAATTTTTTCACTGCTATGGGTCAGCTGTATGAGGACCCATACAAACAGCTTACTGCAGAAACAGCCATGAGAGGATTAAGACAGAAAAAGAGGGTTGTAGAAGACTACATCACTGAATTCAAGAAATGGGCAAAAGATTCACAGTGGAACAACTTATCATTGCGGAACCAGTTTAGATTGGGTTTGTCTGACCCTATTAAAGATGAACTTTCACGAATAGATCTACCTTCTACACTAGAAGATTTGATGACCCTGTCCATCACCATAGATAGACGCCTCCGGGAAAGGCAGCAAGAGAGGTCTTCACATGATTTCTCTTACAAAAAACAAGTCACTACCTCACATACTACTTCCTCTAGTAAAATCTTGGCTGAACCTATGGATATAGGATTCGTAAAAGGTCCTCTTTCTCCCCAAGAGAAACTCAGACGACGCAACTTAAATCTCTGCCTATATTGTGCTTCTGACGATCACACAGTAAAAGATTGTCCATCCCTTCTCAGACAGAACAAGGGTAAGATTTCATACCAGCCATTTTGTTGTACTACCCAGGTACAAACTCATTCTTATTTAACACTGTCTCTTCTCTTACAGTGGGAACAACAGCGGGCCAGCGCATCCGCGATAGTTGATTCTGGAGCCACTGCTTCATACATAGATAAGGAGTATGTCACTGTAAATAAAATACCGCTAACCCAGAAAAAGTCTCCTGTTTTTCTTAGGGGAATAGATGGTAGAGAAATCACCACTGGTCCTGTGGTTTATGAAACTGTACCCCTCCTGGTGAGTACCACTGACCACCATAGAGAATTTATTACTTTTGATGTAATCTGTTCACCTGTTTCCCCTGTGGTTCTGGGTATTCAATGGCTTAAAACTCACAATCCAACTATAAACTGGTTTAACAACTCACTGACTTTCTCTTCTCCTTACTGTATTAACAACTGTTTTCCGGTCACTATACTACAGACAACCGAAGTGTCACCTGAAAACCTTGTACCTGATGTGTACAAAGAGTACATTGATGTTTTTAGTAAGACAGAAAGTGAAAACCTACCCCCTCATCGTAAATACGATTGTCCCATTGATATCATCCCAGGATCTGAAATACCTTGTGGGCATATATTCCCTCTGTCGAACCCTGAACTTCTACATTTAAAAACTTACATCCATGAAAATCTAAAAAAAGGCTTCATTCGCCCCTCTACTTCTCCCGCAGGTGTGGGGATATTTTTTGTGAAAAATAAAGACGGTTCACTAAGACCCATAATCGACTATAGAAAATTAAATCAGATTACCATAAAAAATAGGTACCCTTTACCGTTGATTCCGGAGCTCATAGAGAGACTTGAAGGGGCCAAATACTTCACTAAATTAGACCTAAGGGGGGCTTACAACCTAATCCGAATAAGATCTGGGGATGAATGGTTGACGGCGTTTCGAACTCGTTATGGATTGTTCGAATACGTCGTCATGCCATTTGGGTTATGTAATGCCCCTGCTACTTTTCAGCATCTTATCAACGACGTATTCAGAGATATCCTGGATGTTTACATCGTCATCTACCTGGATGATATACTGGTATACTCCAAGTCCTTATCTGAACATATTACTCACGTTAAACAAGTTCTCTCCAGACTTAGAAGTAACCATCTATACGCAAAGGCTGAAAAATGTATATTCAATTCGCAGTCTATCTCATTCCTAGGTTACGAAATTTCCCCAGCAGGCATTCGTATGGAGGACAACAAAATCAATACAATTCTACAGTGGCCCATCCCTAAAACAAAAAAACAAGTACAAAGTTTTATGGGATTTGCCAACTTTTATCGAAAGTTTATAAAAAATTTCTCCAAGCTCACAGTTCCACTTACTTCATTAACAAAATCTAATAGTACTTTCAAATGGTCCTCTGATGCTCAAAAAGCATTTGACTTCCTCAAGGAAAAATTTACCACTGCTCCCATCCTCCGCTTCCCTGACCCAAAGTATCAATTTGTCCTGGAAGTCGATGCATCCAACTATGCAGTAGGCGCAATCTTGTCTCAGAGGGAAGATTTGAAAAAACCCCTACACCCTGTCGCTTACTACTCACGAACCCTGAATTTGGCTGAACAAAACTATCCCATCGGGGATAAAGAGTTACTTGCT
>NC_069505.1:48950169-48957669 GCF_027579735.1 Bombina bombina | reverse complement strand
AAGATGGTGGACCACAAGGATTGTGTTAGTCCTACCTAATGTTTTAGTAAAATTCGTTATAAGCGTGGAGTCCAAGCGTCTAGCGCTTTGGATTGGGGGTTAGTGTATATATGTGCTGTGAAGGCATATATAGGTGCAGGACAATTAATAAAGAGTGCTATATATGGTTATACTAAATGACACCGAACATACGTCTTCCAAATAAATTATCACAGTTTAATACAGTTGTATACAATTAAATATGTTACATAAGAAAATATGGATCCATAACAGTGTAAAAAATTAAAAACAATGTGACGGTTAAAACAATTCTAAAATAATTAGAAATGGTAGAAGTCTATCTAACAAGATCCCCACGTATGTGAGGGGAAGGGCAAACGAAGGTACAGCTGTACAGCATAAGTAGCAATATAGATATGGCAGTTGAAGAATGGCGGTTAAAAATATAAAATAATAATACTATATATGATAATAATACTCAAATAAACAAAGGAAAACCTACAAATGTGCAAATAAGCAAATAAACAAATGATAATCAGATGATAGTCCAAAAATGGGCAAATATGTGATTAGAAGAAATGTGATCTCTAAACAGAAGTGAAGGCAGTCCAAATCAGTGTGAAGTGATTCAATCCGTAAAAGAACACAAAAAGAGGCAATGAAAAAAGGGTCCACAAAAATGTTCCAAAGTGTATAATCCTTTTTGAAAAACGTGATGTCTCAAATAGACAATAGAAAATATCCAAAATATAAAAATATCCAAAATATAAAAATATTTAGGTGACTGGTGTGTGCACAAATTGGTGAACGTGATCACAGAGAAACCAAAAAATTGTTAAACTTTAAAAAGCCTGTAGTCCTTATTAGAGTGCACAATAATATAAAAATTATGCAAAAATTAGAACAAAAATAGAAAAAATAATATGAAAAAAGAACTTGGGGATTCCTCAAAACCATATACTTGTCAACGCGTTTCGGCCTGCAGTAGAGGCCTTTCTCAAGACTAACATATGGTGTAGGTGAGCACCAACCTTTATACCTTCTTTCTAACCAATCAGAATCTTCCACAAATTGCGCCGAAATTTTTGCGCCAAAATTTTGGCGCCAAATAGTTGTTCTTCCGGGATTGTGACCCGGTAGTGTTGCCCCTGAAGTGTCTTATGGATTTTACTATTGTAGTTTGCCCAAATTGAGTAATATAGTAATAAAGTCCTATTTGGTGCTCCTAAAGCTTTTATGTGTGACCATTACTTACATTGTCTCAGTGTAACATATTTTCGTTTAGGAGTCTAAACCGTTAATAGGTGTGTTTGTACCGGATATGGTATTGCGTAACACCGGAAGTCGGGGAGTCGTACACTTCCGGTTTGGTCATGAGACCTTTTGTCCAAAATCCTATTTAGTACTCCTAAAACTTTTATGTGTGACCATTACTTACATTGTCTCAGCGTAGCATATTTTCGTTTAGGAGTCTAAACCGTTAGTGGGTGTGTTTGCACCGGATGTGGTATTACGTAACACCGGAAGTCAGGGGGTCGTATACTTCCGGTTCGGTCGTGAGACCTTTTGTTGTGTTTAGACCTAGGTCATATTACATTAAAGAGGAAGTGGGGATTTACTTACTTCCATTTTGGTTATTAAACCTTAGCTGTTAGTATATTCCGGGTTATAATTAATTTAATATTTTATTTTTCTTTTTTGTTTTGAGATTTTGATTGGTTGGAAAATCAGTTATAGGTTATATTGCCATTTCGTGGCTAAATCTAACCTTAGCTCCATAATTAAAGAGAAGAATTTTTTGGATGGTGTTCTGTATTTCTATGGCGTATAGAATTCTTTTGGACTTGTGGGAATTCTGCTTGCACCTACATGCCTTAAAATCACATATTTAAAACGTCATAAAATGTCAACTATTTAAAATAAAAAAATTTTATCATATAAAATCACATATTTAAAATGATATGTTTGATCATAAAAATACTATGGTGTGTAGTATTTGGGTTTAGTTTAAGCTTAAGCCCAACCTATGTAGTAGGGGGTGGAGCAAAAAGTTGTTAGATGGTGGAGAATTAGGTCGTTAGTGTACTGGGTGAGGATTGGAAGATCAGGTTGTATATTATTAAACACATGGTCAGGTGTCTAATAGATATTTCGATCTAAAGATTTTGTGTGTGGAGATCTACCATACTATTCCTGTATGAGACTTTCTGATATTACCGGAGCTATGCAGTAAGTATAGGTGTGTTGAGTTGGATACTAATGTGGCCTGTGTTACTGTAGGCTAACAGCATAGTGTCACATGTCCTGTGTGTAATGGCTATCTAAAAAAATCACTGCAGAAACAGTGGATTAAATTGTCTGATTCGGTCCCTCATGTTTGCTTTTTTAGAGGAGTAAATTGTCTGATTCGGTCCCTCGTGTGTGCTTATTTCATTTATTTAGAGGGGGACTTCCATCACACCTTGGGGGGATGTTTTTTTCTTTTTGTGTTGTTATTGCTTTAGACTTAGTAGATGGCAAAGGTCTTCTTTATTGTTTAGACCCTTTGGATGAAGACAGTCTAAGTCAAAGATCCATCTTGATTCGGCAATCAGGAGTTTTCTTTCATAGTTGCCTCCCCTCCAGTTGGGTTTTATTTTCATAGTTGCCTCCCCTCCAGTTGGGTTTTATTATCTGTATTCCGTAATATCTTAGGTCCTTGATGTTCCCTCTGTGGTGGATGGAAAAGTGGTTGTATAGGGTAGTTTCCAGACACAAGCATAACCTATCGAGGGGTCAGATGCAAACAATTAAAACATTAGAAAACAATCGCAACATAGTCATCAAACCGGCCGACAAGGGGGGCGGCATCGTAATACTAAACAAAGAAGACTATAACAAAGAGTGCAAAAGAATACTATCAGACAAGGATACCTATGAAGTCATGAGGAGGAACCCAATAGGAGAATACAAAAAAGAACTAGAGAGACTCCTAGATCCTCAACCACAAGGAATTCAGATACATCAGCGTGGAACATCCAATAACTCCAGTCTTCTATTACCTCCCTAAGATCCATAAAAGACTACACAACCCTCCGGGAAGACCAATTATCTCAGGTATAGGGTCCATATCCAGCAATCTCTCTGAATACCTAGACAGAAATCTCCAGAAGTATGTGACACATTTACCATCCTATGTGAAAGACTCCACACAGATTCTGAACATCTTGGAGGAAACAGAATGGAAGGATGGTTATCTACTAGTTACGTGCGACGTAACCCCCCTTTACACCAGTATACCCCACGAGGGAGGACGAGACGCCGTAGAATACTTTATAAGAAAAGATGAGTCAGTACCCGATCCACAGAAAGAGTTTATCCTAGCAGGGATAAGCTATATTCTGACACACAACTACTTCTCCCATGATGAAAAATTTTACAAACAGTTGTGCGGTACAGCGATGGGGACCAGGTTCGCGCCGAGCTATGCCAACTTATACATGGGCAAATGGGAACAAATTTTCTGGGACTCTTGCCCAGCCGACGCGGACCTGGTCTCCTATCACAGGTACATAGATGACATCCTCATGATATGGAGAGGTTCCAGAGACGATCTGGAACACACCCTAAATGTCATGAATAAAAACTTCCACAACCTGAAATTTACACATGAGATTAGTGACACTGAAATTACCTTCTTAGACCTCAAAATAACAGTCGAGAATGGGGAACTCAAGACCTCAACATATTTCAAACCAGTAGATTGTAACAACTACATCCACAATGAAAGTTGTCACCATGCCAGATGGAAGGAAAATATTCCCAAGGGGCAGCTACTATGACTTAAGAAAAACTGTTCAGATCACAACCTTTGGGAAAGCCAGGCGGAAGAACTAAAAACACGTTTCCTGGATAGAGGATATGATGAAGAGAAACTCAATAAGGATATCGAAGAAGTGAGAAGTAGAGACCGCAAGGAGCTCCTCAGATACAGAGATAAGAGGAAGGGAACCAACATCAACACTAACTCTATAGATGTCGCTTTCATCACCCAATACAGTGAGAATAGGCGAACCATCGAAAGAATACTGGAGAAACACTGGCACCTATTGAAAAATGACGATATCATAGGAGAAACACTATCCAGCAGACCCAGATTTATATATAGGAAATCGGATAACCTTAAGAACATAATATCTCCCAGCATTCCCCGTCGCCAAACAGCTCTAGTAAAGGACGTTCTAGGGAGAAAAATCAAGGGATTCTTCCCTTGCCCTAGCTGCAAGGCGTGCAAAAGGGGTCTGAAGACCAAGAACTTCCTCTCTCACAATTCCAATAACAAATATGAGATCAAGAACCTGATAAGATGCAGTACTAAAGGTGTGATCTACATAATACAATGTAGTTGTGGCCTCCAGTATGTCGGTCAGACCTCGAGATGCCTAAAAGACAGAATACGAGAGCATATATTACAGATCGAACATGGCAACACCGAAACTACCCTATACAACCACTTTTCCATCCACCACAGAGGGAACATCAAGGACCTAAGATATTACGGAATACAGATAATAAAACCCAACTGGAGGGGAGGCAACTATGAAAGAAAACTCCTGATTGCCGAATCAAGATGGATCTTTGACTTAGACTGTCTTCATCCAAAGGGTCTAAACAATAAAGAAGACCTTTGCCATCTACTAAGTCTAAAGCAATAACAACACAAAAAGAAAAAAACATCCCCCCAAGGTGTGATGGAAGTCCCCCTCTAAATAAATGAAATAAGCACACACGAGGGACCGAATCAGACAATTTACTCCTCTAAAAAAGCAAACATGAGGGACCGAATCAGACAATTTAATCCACTGTTTCTGCAGTGATTTTTTTAGATAGCCATTACACACAGGACATGTGACACTATGCTGTTAGCCTACAGTAACACAGGCCAACTCAACACACCTATACTTACTGCATAGCTCCGGTAATATCAGAAAGTCTCATACAGGAATAGTATGGTAGATCTCCACACACAAAATCTTTAGATCGAAATATCTATTAGACATCTGACCATGTGTTTAATAATATACAACCTGATCTTCCAATCCTCACCCAGTACACTAACGACCTAATTCTCCACCATCTAACAACTTTTTGCTCCACCCCCTACTACATAGGTTGGGCTTAAGCTTAAACTAAACCCAAATACTACACACCATAGTATTTTTATGATCAAACATATCATTTTAAATATGTGATTTTATATGATAAAAATTTTTTATTTTAAATAGTTGACATTTTATGACGTTTTAAATATGTGATTTTAAGGCATGTAGGTGCAGGCAGAATTCCCACAAGTCCAAAAGAATTCTATACGCCATAGAAATACAGAACACCATCCAAAAAATTCTTCTCTTTAATTATGGAGCTAAGGTTAGATTTAGCCACGAAATGGCAATATAACCTATAACTGATTTTCCAACCAATCAAAATCTCAAAACAAAAAAGAAAAATAAAATATTAAATTAATTATAACCCGGAATATACTAACAGCTAAGGTTTAATAACCAAAACGGAAGTAAGTAAATCCCCACTTCCGCTTTAATGTAATATGACCTAGGTCTAAACACAACAAAAGGTCTCACGACCGAACCGGAAGTATACGACCCCCTGACTTCCGGTGTTACGTAATACCACATCCGGTGCAAACACACCCACTAACGGTTTAGACTCCTAAACGAAAATATGCTACACTGAGACAATGTAAGTAATGGTCACACATAAAAGTTTTAGGAGTACTAAATAGGATTTTGGACAAAAGGTCTCACGACCAAACCGGAAGTGTACGACTCCCCGACTTCCGGTGTTACGCAATACCATATCCGGTACAAACACACCTATTAACGGTTTAGACTCCTAAACGAAAATATGTTACACTGAGACAATGTAAGTAATGGTCACACATAAAAGCTTTAGGAGCACCAAATAGGACTTTATTACTATATTACTCAATTTGGGCAAACTACAATAGTAAAATCCATAAGACACTTCAGGGGCAACACTACCGGGTCACAATCCCGGAAGAACAACTATTTGGCGCCAAAATTTTGGCGCAAAAATTTCGGCGCAATTTGTGGAAGATTCTGATTGGTTAGAAAGAAGGTATAAAGGTTGGTGCTCACCTACACCATATGTTAGTCTTGAGAAAGGCCTCTACTGCAGGCCGAAACGCGTTGACAAGTATATGGTTTTGAGGAATCCCCAAGTTCTTTTTTCATATTATTTTTTCTATTTTTGTTCTAATTTTTGCATAATTTTTATATTATTGTGCACTCTAATAAGGACTACAGGCTTTTTAAAGTTTAACAATTTTTTGGTTTCTCTGTGATCACGTTCACCAATTTGTGCACACACCAATCACCTAAATATTTTTATATTTTGGATATTTTTATATTTTGGATATTTTCTATTGTCTATTTGAGACATCACGTTTTTCAAAAAGGATTATACACTTTGGAACATTTTTGTGGACCCTTTTTTCATTGCCTCTTTTTGTGTTTTTTTACGGATTGAATCACTTCACACTGATTTGGACTGCCTTCACTTCTGTTTAGAGATCACATTTCTTCTAATCACATATTTGCCCATTTTTGGACTATCATCTGATTATCATTTGTTTATTTGCTTATTTGCACATTTGTAGGTTTTCCTTTGTTTATTTGAGTATTATTATCATATATAGTATTATTATTTTATATTTTTAACCGCCATTCTTCAACTGCCATATCTATATTGCTACTTATGCTGTACAGCTGTACCTTCGTTTGCCCTTCCCCTCACATACGTGGGGATCTTGTTAGATAGACTTCTACCATTTCTAATTATTTTAGAATTGTTTTAACCGTCACATTGTTTTTAATTTTTTACACTGTTATGGATCCATATTTTCTTATGTAACTTATATTTAATTGTATACAACTGTATTAAACTGTGATAATTTATTTGGAAGACGTATGTTCGGTGTCATTTAGTATAACCATATATAGCACTCTTTATTAATTGTCCTGCACCTATATATGCCTTCACAGCACATATATACACTAACCCCCAATCCAAAGCGCTAGACGCTTGGACTCCACGCTTATAACGAATTTTACTAAAACATTAGGTAGGACTAACACAATCCTTGTGGTCCACCATCTTAGAGGATTAATTCTAACTCTAATTCTAATTCTTATGACTACATTATACCATCTATTCCCTTAACCTTTGGCCTTGCCTCCTTTGGCGCTCCTATCTTACTATCTATTTAGACTACAGCACACACCACGGACGTTTTTGGGGATCCGCTTTAGACAGGAGCTACAGGTCACCCTATACACAAGCGCTATAAGAAAAACCAATTTGTTCTGATTTATTTTTATTTTACAGGCATCTTTCAATTTATTTTAACTAGGTACAATAGCTATTAAATAGTTATTAACTATTTAATAGCTTACCTAGCTAAAATAAAGAGAAATTTACCTG